>NC_069804.1:3106312-3116225 GCF_027406575.1 Nycticebus coucang | reverse complement strand
GACTTACTTATTTTTATTCCAGATTAATATGAGGGTACAGACAATAGGGTTATATAGACTATGGGATCCGATTAAGCTAAAAAAGTTTCTGCATAGCTAAGAACAGACTCTTCAAAGCAAAAAGCCCACCGTCAATGTGGGAGAAGGTATTCCATGGTACGAATCCAACAAAGGGCTGATAACCCAAATCTAAGAACTCAAGCAAATCAACAAGAAAAAAAACAACCCCTGTTGTATGACCGGAGATGCAAGAAAACAGCAGCTTTGCCGCGGGTGCAAGCTTGCTCCTGCAATTATTAAAGGTCAACAAGAAACAAGACGACACAGCTTGGGATGGCGTGTAGCAAAGCATGTTTATTCCTGCCACGTTCTATACACTGATGATCACGTTCACACTTAATCTATGATCTATAACTTTACCATTACCTAACTCTTTCTATCTAAAATTGACTTGTGGGGAGACATCAAGTCTGCAAATGAGCACAATCACTTCTGCTTTTTACATTCTTCTTAGACATGCGTCAACTCTTAAGCAAAGTATCTAAATAAAAATAATAAAGAGCTGCAGGGGTAGGGGGGAAATGCAAAACCCCTCTAGCACACACTTAGTCTATGGAGGTAATGGAGTAATGGCTTTGTTTCTTCACAGGGCAGAGACCTTTAGGCTCCAAAGACAATATGTTTTTAACACATGTCAACCTCTGGGCCGTATCTCTAGGGGAGAGATTGTTAGTCCCTGACCACCTTGGGCTTCACGGGAACATGACATCAAAGAAACTGTTCCGGACTTTCACCTCTGAACAAACAGCCTCTATGTATGCCTCAGGGGGAGCCCAGCTCTCTTTTTGCCTCTGTGTTAGCAAAAGCCATTTTTAACCTGTTACAGACTTGCTTTGCGTTGCTTACGTGGGACAGTTTAACCCACAACCACCATTAAAAACTAGGCCAGAGGCCCGTGCTCTTTTTTACGGGACTCATTTCATGTAAACCTGCCTTGCCCATGATAACATTTTCTTGTCTTAAAGTGCAATAATCCAGGAGTAACGTGTGATTACCTTTGCCATATAACCTAATCAATAAAGTGCCATCTTATCTCTTTGCTTATCTCAGATACTGCTTGAGCTCTGGAGTTCAAGACCAGCCTGAGCCAGAGTGAGACCCCGTCTCTAAAAAATACCCGGGCGTTGGAGGCTGAGGCAAGAGAATCGCGTAAGCCCAAGAGTTAGAGGTTGCTGTGAGCCGTGTAACGCCACGGCACTCTACCCGAGGGCTGTACAGTGAGACTCTGTCTCTACAAAAAAAAAAAAAAATAAAATAAAATAAAATAAAATAAAAAAATACCCGGGCGTTGTGGTAGGCACCTGTAGTCCCAGCTACTTGGGAGGGACTGCTCAGAAGAAAATCATGGGTACACTTCACTCAGAAGGGGGGGATTACATGAGTGCAACTCACTGGGGGTTTTTCCAGGGCATGACCACCACAGGACTGTGAAACCCACATCTCACCTGCACAACTGTTCCTCCCTTCCAAACCCACCAGCTCCGTCCACTCCCGCCACTTCACTGGGCTTGCAAGTTCCAGGCTTCTGGAAGTTTAACAGAGCAATATCAACCGAGTTGAGATGTTAAATTTTAGTGCTCTTGGTATAGCTGGATAGAACAGAATGAGAACAGAGACGCCATAATCTTGCATCTCATAAATGCTGAGAAGAGTTTGAAAGTAAGATAGGAGAAAAGGCAGAGAAAAGCTTTTATTTACAGGTAAGCAAAATTAGCAACGGGGTTTAGCCTTCTGAGCTGCGGAATCATTCACGTGCCTCCATAAGTGTCTGTGTCTCAAAGATTCAGTTTTCTTTGCTTCCCAGTTGATGTTACAAGGTACTGTTGCATTTAATTACTGTCTACACTTGAGAATTGGGTGAGCAAGTTCTTTAGCCTAAAGGGAAGCAGGTTTTAGAGCAAAGAGCATCAACCTAAGAATAAAATGACCTACTTTCCCTCCCTAATTCAACTACCGCTGTCACAGATCCATGGCAAATGAATTCCCAATTCTCTCATGGAAAATAGTGCCACGGCTTTGGGACACAGCCCAGTATGTTAAACGGAGAATGATCATATGGCCCAGTGATTCAACTTCTAGGTATCCTGAGAAGCAAAAATATTTGTCCACATATACAAAGAGAAACTGGGTGTTAATATTCCTAGTCACATTCATGAGAAGCCACACCAGGGCCATCAAGTGTGGAATAAATAACCAAAACATAGCATATTCCTACAATAAAATACTTCAAACCCATGGAAATGAGGAGAGTTCATTCCTGATTTTTCTTGACTATTTCATTTATGCAGTAGTGACACTATTAAGCCTTACAGAAAGGGGGGGATTACATGAGTGCAACTCACTGGGGGTTTTTCACTTCACAATAAAGATTTTTTTTCTTTAATTTTATCGTTGGGGATTCATTGAGGGTACAATAAGCCAGGTTACACTGATTGCAATTGTTGGGCAAAGTCCATCTTGCAATCATGTCTTGCCCCCATAAAGTGTTTCAATTTGTGTAGGATAATATTTAGAAATAAACATATCCTACATCAAGCACACAAAGTGAACTCAGTGTGAGTTTAAAATGGCTTGCTTTTTTTACAGAGGCTTAAGAGACCTGGGCCCCCCTGGGACACATGCAGAGTTGACTTGCCTGGAGTTAAAAATTCTACAAGCCATTTCTCTGAAGCTGTGCGCTCCGTGAAGCCTGAGATCAAAGGGCATGCCGCCCTTCCTCAGAGATACGGGCCAGAGGGTTGACGGATGTTAAGAACATATTGTCAGAGGTCTATAGGTGCTCTGCCCTGAGGAAAAGACACAGTCGTTACTTCATACCAATTAAAGTGCGTGAACACTTGAAGACACTCTTCCATTAACTCTGTTCCCCTGTGGCTACTTTCCTCTTTGTGATCTTTATTTAGATACCTACCCAGAGATTAGTCAGTGTCTAGAAGAAGATGTTTACTGCAAAAGTGATTGTGTTGATGTGGTAACAGGATATTTCCTTCCAAGTTAATTTCAGATAGATAAAATGAGGTAATGATGAAACTAACAGATAATAGATTAAGTGTGTACGTGACTAGAAAGGTATAAAACCAAAACCCTGAATAAAGCATTTCGCTACACGCCATCCCATCCCGTGTAGTCTGTTTCTTGACTTAATAATTACAGGAGCGAGTTTACACCCATGGCAAAGTTGCTGTTCGTTCGCGTCTCTGGTCACGCAACAATTTGGGTGAAGAAATACAGATATCAGGCTCAGCACCTGCAACATAGTAGTTAGGCTCCTGCCACATATACCGAGGCTGGTAGGCCAGCTAAAAAAAAAAAAAACAACAAAGACAACTGCAACAAAAAATAGCTGGGTGTTGTGGCGGGCACCTATAGTCCCAGCTACTGGGGAGGCTGAGTAAGAAAATTGCTTAAGCCCAAGACTTGGAGGTTGCTGTGAGCTGTGATGCCACAGGAGTCTACTGAGGGTGACAAAGTGGCACTCTGTCCAAAAAAAGAAAAAGAAAGAAAGAAAAGGTAGCCGGGTGTTGTGGTGGGCACCTGTAGTCCCAGCTATTTGGGAGGCTGAGGCAAGAGAATCGCTTAAGCCCAGGAGTTGGAGGTTGCTGTGAGCTGTGTGAGGCCACGGCACTCTACCAAGGGCCATAAAGTGAGACTCTGTCTCTACAAAAAAAAAAGAAAGGAAGAAAGAAAAGGAAGGAAGGAAGAAAGGAAGAAAGGAAGGAAGGAAGGAGAAAGAAAGAGAGAGAGAAAAAATCATACATAAATTTACAACTAGTAAAACTGATAAAATCTGAACAAGATCAGTGTATCATATTCACATCAATGTCCTTGTTGTGATACTGTTCAAAGTTATACAAAAGATGTTACCATGGAGGGGAGATGGGATTAGCCACATAGGCAATGTCCACCTAACCTTTCTTATAACTGAATGCAAATCTACACATATGTCAAAAATGTCAGTAAGTTTAATTTAAAAAAGAAAGCAGCCTCCCCCCACTACTCATTACATCCAAGGAACACAACGGCACTTGTATCCTGTAAATCTACCAAAAAAAAAAAAAAATTTAGAAGAAAGTAATTCTTAAAACTAAGAGTAACTTGAAACAAATGGGCCTAATTTTGAACATGCTTGTTAACATAACCATGTGGACGGGGCGTCATCCATGTGACTTCTTGTATTGTGATTGAATTAAACAATCTAAATGAAAATGGTAGTATACACCTTGAGACCCAAAGAAGTGAAGAAGTGAAGAGAAAAACTGAAACAGTCCTCATTGGGGTGAAAAAGTCTCTTTCACCCCTGTACATAGTTACGACATACTGAATTATTTTCTGACATGTATATATGTATGCACGCATGTTATCTTTTCATGTGGATTTTGTGTGCTCATATAAAATGACTATTTGCTGTCTCTGATGTGCTTTAATTAGAATCTAAAGCTTGAAGCTCTTGCGACATCACTGTAGCCCATGAACACTCTGCTGTTTCAATGTCTGCCTTCACTTCAGTAACTGTGCCCATAGAATGCACCTGCCAGTGTTTTTGCCATCCGGAAGGGTTTTCCTCCTATGACCCCAGGGATGAACCTCCTCCTTGCTAATGGATATGGGATTTCTGTTGAGGGTAATGAGCATGTTTTGGAGTGAGAGCGTGGTGACGGGGGCACAACTTCTTCAGACACTAAAAACCACTGAACTATATTCTTTAGAAGGTGGGTTTTAAAAGGTGAATTTTACGGAATGGCAATAAAGTTTCGATAAAGCTGTTATTTAAGAAGAAAGGGGAAGAAATGGGAAGAAAAGATGGAGGAGGGAAGGAAGAGAATGAGGAAGGGAGGGGAGGAAGGAAGGGGAAGGGAAGGGAAGGAAGGGAGTGAGGGAGGGAGGGAAGGAAAAGGAAGGAAGGGAGAGAAGGAAGGAAGGGAAAGAAAAGGAAAGGAAGGGACAGAAAGAAGGAAGGTAGTGAGGGAGGGAGGGACGGGAGGAAGGGAGAGAAGGAAGGAAGGGAAAGGGAAGGGAAGGAAGGGAGAGAAGGAAGGAAGGGAGTGAGGGAGGGAGGGATGGAAGGAAGGAAGGGAGAGAAGGAAGGAAGGGAGTGAGGGAGGGAGGGATGGAAGGAAGGAAGGGAGAGAAGGAAGGAAGGGAAAGAAAAGGAAAGGAAGGGAGAGAATGAAGGAAGGGAGTGAGGGAGGGAGGGATGGGAGGGAAGGAAAAGGAAGGAAAAGGGAAGGAAGGGAGAGAAGGAAGGAAGGGAGTGAGGGAGGGAGGGATGGAAGGAAGGAAGGGAGAGAAGGAAGGAAGGGAAAGGAAAGGGAAGGAAGGGAGTGAGGGAGGGACGGACGGGAGGGAAGGAAGGGAAAGAAAAGGAAAGGAAGGGAGAGAAGGAAGGAAGGGAGTGAGGGAGGGAGGGATGGAAGGAAGGAAGGGAGAGAAGGAAGGAAGGGAAAGAAAAGGGAAGGAAGGGAGAGAAAGAAGGAAGGTAGTGAGGGAGGGAGGGACGGGAGGGAAGGAAAAGGAAGGAAAAGGGAAGGAAGGGAGAGAAGGAAGGAAGGGAAAGAAAAGGAAAGGAAGGGAGAGAAGGAAGGAAGGGAGTGAGGGAGGGAGGGACGGGAGGGAAGGAAAAGGAAGGAAAAGGGAAGGAAGGGAGAGAAGGAAGGAAGGGAGTGAGGGAGGGAGGGACGGAAGGAAGGAAGGGAGAGAAGGAAGGAAGGGAAAGAAAAGGAAGGGAAAGGGAAGGGAAGGGAAGGAAGGAAGGGAGTGAGGGAGGGAGGGAAGGGAAGGGAAGAGAAAGGGAAGGGGAGGGAAGGGGAGGGAAGGGAGGGAAGGGGAGGGAAGGGGAGGGAAGGGAATTTGAAAAAACCTAGTTGCAAGGTCATTATGTCAGTAGTAGCTTTGAAATTTTCTAAGCATAAGGGGAATGGTTTTCACTGCCCTTAGAATCATCAAAAGTTCTAATCGTTGTCTCAACACTTGGTCATCAGTAGAGACACAAAGACCTGACTTCAATCCTTGCTATGTTCTTTTTTTTTTTTTTTTGAGGCAGAGTCTCACTATGTCACCCTGGGTAGAGTGCTGTGGCATCACAGCTCACAGCAACCTCCAACTCTTGGGCTTAAATGATTTTCTTGCCTCAGCCTCCCAAGTAGCTGGGACTACAGGTGCCCGCCACAACGCCCGGCTATGTTTTGGTTGCAGTTGTCATTGTTGTTTAGCAAGTCCGGGTTGGATTCGAACCTGCCTGCCTTAGTATATGCGGCCAGCACCGTAACTACTGAGCTACAGGCGCCAAGCCATCGCTAAGTTCTCCTGTAGCTTCCTGGGGTACCTACTCCAAACTTCCAGAACTCAGAAGCCTCATGGGTAAATCAGATCCGGCAGTAATTACTCTATGCATTTGTGATCAGGGTGAGCCAGGAAATGCTGTCGGTGTCTGGGAACTGTTTTAAAGCATTGCACAGACGTTAGCTGTGACCAGGCACCTCTCTGCAAGGGTGAGCAGACACTTGGGTCAATATCTTCCTTGTCCAAACATGTTGCCTTATTAGGGCAAAGGCTGATGTCTGTGCTACAGCAGAACCTCTGCAAGGTGACCACCAAAGGGACAGTAACAACCTGGTCAACATACAGAGGTGGTCAGTATAAGGAACTGGGCCTGCTGTACTGATATACACCTGGGGTGCATGTCCCGTCTATGAAAATTAGGTCCACTTGAGGAAGTGGTCAGTGTAGGGAGGTGGTCAGCTAGGGAGCGTGTAGTCTGTTTGACTTGCCTGCTCTGGCTGTGTAGGACACAGATATGGTGGGATTTTCCATGACCTGCCACTTACAGGAAACCACAGCAATGTCCATTTTATCAGAGGCCCTTTACTTCTGCCTTAGAAAACCAGAGATGTAACAAATCAATGAGAAATTCTACCCTTCCCATCACAAAGTAACCTTTACCTCTCAACAGTTAGCCTAAGAAGAATCCAAGATATATCTCCACCCCAAATAGCTTCTCTGTCACATCCCTCCCCTGTTTATTGTTTGAGAAGAAAGGATCGTAAACGTTTGGGTTTGCAACTGAAATATTCTTTTAGGCTAGAGGGCGAGCTGTTTTTAACCAAGACATTCACAAGCGAAACAGCTAATTTTTTGATCCCCGAATAATTCCCTGTTCTCCCTTTTCCACGTGCAAGCTACTGCTCTTGTCTAATTAATAGCTGTTTTTCTCAGAGGACCCAAAGTATTATTACTTATAAGGGAAAATTAATTAAATATAAAGAGAAATATTCCCTGGGGAACAAATCACAAATGGAAGCATTAATAAAGATAAAATCAAAAGAAATTTTAATTAACCACGCAGTAGCAGCTGGCCTTTCATTCCCACTCATTAATATAAAGAATGGGTGTCTGGGGGCGGTACCTGTGGCTCAAGGAGTAGGGCGCCGGCCCCATGTGCCGGAGGTGGCGGGTTCAAACCCGGCCCCGGCCAAAAACTGCAAATAAAAGAATGGGTGTCTGTATTTATACACATTGTTTAATGTTGAATTTGCACCCCAAAAGATAAGTGTATAAAGTTGTTAAAAACTAATTAGAAATCATGAAAAGTTATTAAATATGCTGGGCCAGGCATTTTGGTACTGCTACAATTTGATACATAATTACACGTATCTCTGTTCTGAAGAGCTACCTTGCTCTGACCCCCTTTGCGAAGCTATTTCGAATATTATTCAAAATACATGCCATTAAAAGGGAGGGGTAAAGCAAGACCAGGTTGGTTTATTTGCTGAATTGCTGTAAGTACTGGATGAAATTCTGATAAGTTCATTAGTGAAGAAACGGTGCCCCTCTACCCTGGGCCAAAGAGTTGTGAAAAACTATCAAATTAAAACTTATCGGGGGCAGCGCCTGTGGCTCAAAGGAGTTGGGTGCCGGCCCCATATACTGGAGATGGTGGGTTCAAACCCGGCCCCGGCCCCAAACCACAAAATAAATAAATAAATAAAACGTATCAGCTCAGCACCTGTAGCACAGTGGTTACAGTGCCAGCCACAGGCACTGAGGCTGGCAGGTTCAAACCCAGCCTGGGCCAGCTAAACAACAATGACAACTACAAAAAAAAAAAAAAAATGAGAGAGAGAGAGAAAAGAAAGATAGAAAGAGCCTGTAGTCCCAGCTACTTGGGAGGCTGAGGCAAAAGAATTGCTTAAGTCCAAGAGTTTGAGGTTGCAGGAAAATAAGACTCTGTCTCAAAAAAAAAGATGGGATTTCCTCCTGACAGTTCATCTCTCTGCTACCCCCATTTTTCATGAGTGCTTTAGCATTATAGTATGGGAGGCAATGGTTGCTCGGACATTTAGAAGCATCTGATTTTTCACACTGGACATTAAAGTCAGTTATAACTGACCCACATAAAGCTGCTCATCCAACTCATTAGGATGTTGGACTTGTGATAAAGGAATAAAAGTGATCTGTCCAGTGTGCAGGATTAGAGAGTCAACAGCAGAAATTCAGTAGGAATGCAAACCAGTACGTGCTACAACCTCTGTGGAAATCGGTATGGAGATTCCTCAAAGAACAGAAAGTGACCTACCTTCCATGCAAAAATGCCATTACTGGGTGTCTACTGAAAGGGGAAAAAAGTCATCGTATCAAAAGGACACCAGCATTTGAGTGTTTTATCGCAGCACAATTCACAATTGCAAACATGTGGAAACAATTCAACTGCCTGTCCATACGTGGATGGGCTAATAAAATGTGGTATATATTACCATGGAGAACTAGTCAACCATAAAAAATGGTGATCTACTATCTTTTGAAACAACCTGGATGGAATTGGAGACCACTCTTCTAAGTAAAGTACCGAAAGAATGGAGAAATAAACACATACTCAGTACTAAATTGGAACTTACATTATAAAACACATATATTCAATAGTAAATCAGAACTTACAGATCAAAAGTTATGTGCTTATATGGAACTAAAACTCAGTGGAATTCAAGTAGGTGGGGGGGAGGGATTGGGTAAATTCACATCCAAAAGGTACATCACACAGTTTCTGGGTGAGGGGCACACTTAAAACTTTGACTTTAAGTATACAAAAGCAGGGCGGTGCCTGTGGCTCAGTGAGTAGGGCGCTGGCTCCATATACCGAGGGTGGTGGGTTCAAACCCAGCCCCGGCCAAACTGCAACAAAAAAATAGCTGGGCGTTGTGGCGGGCGCCTGTAGTCCCAGCTACTCAGGAGCCTGAGGCAAGAGAATTCCCTAAACCCAGGACTTGGAGGTTGCTGTGAGCTATGACATCACAGCACTCTACAGAGGTTGATAAAGTGAAACTCCGTCTCTAAAAATTAATTAATTAATTAAATATACAAAAGCAAATTATGTAACCAACACATGTGCGCCCCCATAATATTCTGAAATAATAATGATAATAAATAAATTCTGTATCATAAAAAAAGATGAAATGAACCATTATGCTGGGAATGCACCAATTTAGGCTGTCATCAGGAATTAGATAAATACATGTACATACATACGTAATTATTTATATTCATATAAACACCTAATCAAATATATGAAAATAATTTATATAAAGTGTGTTATACATCACACATTGCATGTAATATATAATGATAGATGTATAATTATACACACAGTATTTATATGTGATATATGTGTGGTGCAGTAGTATTATTAAATATCAGTGGTATGATTAAATAATAGTTTGTAGCAAAAGATGAACGTGTGATTGTATCAATCAACTAAATACATTTATAAATTGATTTGAACACTGAATGCTGTGAATTTGTGGTCATCTGCTGAAAACCTTCGCTCATTGCCGACGTCTCTCTACCAGATGTTTTTTTGACA